>NC_041360.1:11310951-11358451 GCF_900634415.1 Cottoperca gobio | reverse complement strand
GAGCTGACATCTGTGTTGGGCAGCTGGCGCTGTGAAATGGGATTAGTGCACAAATCACATTTCATACATCACTGGACTCACCTGCCACACTCACATTTAAATATACGTAGATGATACGTGCACTTACTCTCACTGTCTAACCCCCCTGTAGTTCACATTTGTGTGAGAACAATACGTGTAAATGCAAGCACACTCACACACTCCAGTCCCGTGGTATTGGAGGCGGGTTGAGGGGGGGGTTACAGTCTCACTCAGGATTTGCCAATAAGAGGGCTAAGGAGGATAGATGTTCTCTCACTAATTAAACACTGGAGTCTGTAGGGACTGAGCAAAGCCTGCAGCAGTGGCCATGCCCCCGCTCTCCTCACACCACCCCGCAGTGATGACAGAAAGGGCATTCCTGCACACACACACAGCTCATTACATGAGCCAGCTAAGACGGACGACCACACACACACACACATACACACATACATACATTTTTAGCTCATGGATCCTAGAGACTCATATTCAGTGTAAAATGTTCAGTGACTATAGGGCGTGTTGGGTCATGTCTGCTAGAAATGTTCAGTTCGCCTTAGATAAAGTACTGCGTAGTAACTGTATACTGTAGATGCAGCCTTATACTGCACAGACTGCAGTCTATGCAACCAACAGAAATCCGTAGATATACATTACAACTAGTTCCATACAGTATTGCTTGGTTTGAATTGTTCTTTTGCTTTTTGGGTATGCACATTATGTTACTGGCTGGATGTCATCCATCCAATGTTTATTACCTTAAACAGAAGTTGAAACATATGTAGACATGGCGTATGGGGTTGTTATCGTATGCATATTTCTATAATATTGTGTTTTTTTTCTAATTGCAACACTCCTTGTCTGTGTATCTGCACTGAGGGAAACACATCTCATCAACCATCATCCAGAATACAATGGGGAAGCATATCAGGAAAGCAGCGAAGTGTGACAGAGCTGACAGTCTCCATGCATCTCTCTTCCTCATTACAGCCTTTCTTTCTTTCACCAGCTTTCCCTCCCTCTCTCTCTGTTTTTCTTTCTCCTTCTTGTTCACACAAACATACACAACATGTCATTGTGATCACAACATACTGTATTAACTCAAATAAAATATGTTATGCATGTCTGACAGACAACACATTTTCAGCAGAGGCTGATATCTGGAACCTTGCTCTTGTTTCTAGGCACCAAAGCACAAGGACAAAACCCGTGGAGTCTGAAACACCTGGTGTGAGCCTGAGTGTTGGCCAACTGTTTAAGTGCAGGAAACTGAATTTTAATCAACAAATCCAATGATGTGTGAAGAGAAAATAACATAATATAAATCTGCACAGATAAAGACCGAAAGGGATTCAAGAAATATATTTGGTTTGTCTTTAATAAACAATAACTTTATTCACCCTTTCAGAAAAGCTTCAGGAAGTTAAAATATGACTTCAGGCCTCAAACACTGAAACTTGCTTTCCTTTCAGGACCACTTCACTGACACTGTTCTTTCAGAACCACATATACGTATACACATGAGCCAGGAGTTCCTTTCTCATATCCCTTAAATACCGTGAAAATAAAAGCTAACCATTGCTTGTTGCTGACTGTTGTTACATGTGATAAGCCACAAGGGGACCCATGCTGCGCCTCAGTTTATTGTCTTTCTAGCCACGTCACTATTGCCTGCATACTTTGTCAAACTATGTAAATATTTCTTCAGTCACACGCAGCAATGGAATGCCATTGAGAGCGAATGAGCTCATTTAGGATTTTTCCATCGCCTAATTATGACAGCCTGCCTATAGTCACAGTCAATTATTATCAGAACCGCTGGGAAAAAACATTTTAAACACAATTCCATTGTTTGATCCTAGTCACAGCCAAATCCCCAGAGCACACTCATCTTCGCCTGCTCAGAAGATGGTAAACCCCCTTCAGTCCAGATTTAAAGCATACAACACAAATTCGCCCAAATCCTGCTTCACTGTAATCCTCTACTACTATAAGACGAGCCAGGATCCATCTGGCTATAAAAGGATGTTGTACAGTGTGCAGTAAGAGTACATGTACAACTGATTTGAATATAAAATCTAAATGAATTTAACTTGACTTATATATTATTTATTTATTATATTATTTTCTCTTCTTCAGATGTAACAATTCATAATGTTGGCCATACCAACATTGCAAATAATCTATTAGAGAGTATTATGTAATACACAATGTAGATAGATAGATAGATAGATAGATAGATATAGATAGATAGATAGATAGATAGATAGATAGATAGATAGATAGTAGATAGATAGATAGATAGATAGATAGATAGATAGATAGATAGTAGATAGCTAGATAGATAGATAGATAGATAGATGACTAGCTAGATAGATCGCATAGATCGATAGAATAGATTCGCTAGATAGATAGATAGATAGATAGATAGACTCGCTAGTCTAGCTGATAGACCTGCTCGCTCGCTTCGCTAGCTCAGCTCGCTAGCTCGCTCGCTCGCTAGCTCGCTGCTCGCTCGCTCGCTCGATCGATCGGATAGATAGATCGCTCGCTCGCACTCGCTCGCTCGCTCGCTCGCTCGCTCCTCGCTCGCTCGACTGCTGCTCGCTCTCGCTCGCTCGCTCTCTCTCTCTCCTCGCTCTCTCGCTCGCTCGCTCGCTCGCTCTCTAGCTCGCTGCTCGCTAGCTCGCTGGCTCGCTCGTTCGACTCGCTCGCTCGCTCGCTCGCTCGCTCGCTCGCTAGCTCGCCCGACCTAGCGCGCGCGCGCGCGCGCGCGCGCGCGCGCGCGCGCGCGACGCGCGCGCTCGCTCGCTCCTCCGGTCGGTCGGTCGGTCGGTCCGGTCGGTCCGATAGGTAGGTTAGGTAGGTCGATCGGTCGGTAGGTCGGTCGCCTCGTTCAGTGGTAGATAGATGCCGCTCCTACTTAACCAGTACATAATGTGGTGAGCCAAAAACCTCTAACAAAACCCTCTCTGTGTTCATCAGCCATTGAGGCAAGCCGCTCTTGGAACACGCCACCCCTACTAGAATAATGAGCCACTTTACAGGCCTCCAAGTTAGTTCACAGACTCTGGAGCTGGGAAACCGCTAGCACAGGGTTCATGGGGAGGAGGGGCAATTTAATTGTTTCCTTCGTTTTTGTTTTTGTAACCCCCTCCCCTCCTCTCTCTCTCTCTCCTCTTTTAGTTCTGAAAAGGGGGCTGACAAACATGCAATGAAGGGGATTGTTGTGTGTTCAGTTGGACAAGTGGGTGAGGTAAACAAAACTAGACTGGAGGGTCTATCAACTGGGCTCATCGGGATGGGATAGGCTGAGCAGTGGGGAGCAGCATACATGCGGAGGGCGGATTGGTCGGGTGTCCGTGGAGTAGGAGGGGTGAGGGCCGTTTTTGGGGGGAGGGGAGGGGAGAGAGGGTGAGGGTAAAAGGTGCTGAGGGAGAGAGAGCACCGGAAGAAGTGGGTGGTGGACATGGGTGCTGAGGTTACTCTTCCGAGTGTGGGCATTGTATTTGGAGCTGAAGTTCTCATGCATGGCCCGTTTTGGCTTCCTAAAATGTCTGAAAGTGATGGAGCTCTCCGCGATTAAGCGGACAAGTGGCAGTTCTGCTTTGCGCTCCCACAGCTCTGGCTATTTACATACTCAAGAGGAACATTAATGCCGGCCGTTTCCCCAGAGTTGAACAAAGAAGCACACAAACCTGCCTCAGAGGCCCATTACGCACTTAATTGAGGATTTGTGGAATAGTAAAAAGGGGCAAAGGAAGAGGAAGGTGGGTGAGACGGGGAGGGGTAAAGTGGGACACTAGTTTTACTCTGATTCACTTTTTTTTTTACATAACTTTTAGTCTCTTTTTTATTCTGTGTTCCTGGTCAGGTCAGATCTCGGCTAATGGCAGGAGGATCAAATGTTAAAATGATTTCTAGTTCCATCTTGTCATGTCACCATATGGAATCCCCATGTATCATTTAATCCTTTTTGTATTCTCTATTTATCCTCTTCCTCTTAATTCCCCATTCACTGATCCTCGCATTATCCTCATTCTGAAAACTGTCATAAAAGCTTTACTCTATAAATGAAGAATATGAGGAGAAAGGCAGTTACAGCAACTTCTACAAGATACATTAAATCTTTCAAAAAAGCTTGAAGAAGTCAAACAGAAACTATTAATGTTAATGTATTCTGTAAGGTCACATGGCCCAGTTTTTAAAACTGTCAAACATGTATATCTCTCTTAAATTCATACTGCTTTCTTTGATCTTTTATGTTATTGTTATTGTATGTGTGTTGAGACATAAGGTTCAAAGAGCAATGGCATAAACCAAAGGTAGCTCCATCTGATAAGCAGTGTGAATCTGTCAGATTGCATCTTGTGACAATTGTTGCGATGAAGTCTTCTCTTTGTTTTGAACAAATCACTTAATGTGCTTTAATTATGATTCTTTTGTTGCCACACAATGGGCTGATTGTTCTCAATGGCATAGTCTTTGGTGCCAAGGGGAAAAAAACTAAACAGGAGACACCCCCCCCCCCCCCCCCCCCTCCTGTCCCTCTTCCCTTTACCAATCACTCTCAGAGCAATTTCGTGACTCCCCCTGCTGACCTGAATTCCAATGTAGCAGGTGCCAACGGGACGTGGGTGGTTTGGGTTTTCGGGGAAGAGGAGGACGGTGGCAGTGGTGAAGGGGTGGGTTGGATGAGGACTTCACTGTATCACAGCAAACACTGACTCAATCCTCTCTGGGGGCCCCCCTTCCAGTATGTAAATGTTGAGTGTTAATGTGATATTAATTCTATAATTAGCTATTTAGTCCTGTAAAAACTGTTTGAACTCTTTAAATTGGAGCAGAAACAGCCACTAATAACCAAATGGGCTTGATCTATATGTGAGAGGAACTTGTTTATTTGTTGACTGTATGTCAGGATTTGTTATCTTATCTTAGTTATGATGGTATTAGGTACAGCTTGTGAACTTAGTTGGTCATTAGTACACGTGTGTGTTGCTCTGGCCATGACTTTTGACTGCCATAAGAGAGCAAACATGTTCTTTGTACTGGCGACACAGCCATTATTTTCACATACAATACTAGCTCCAAGCAAAAACATGATACATACAGAAAACTGTAAGTATAATTTGAATGTCTTTTATTTATAGAATTGTTTTATTAATATGCTATGTTGCATTTTGCTATGTCTGTCATGCACTGTGAGCTCACCTAGGCAAGTTCCTGAAAACTTCACTTACGCATCAACACAGATTATAAGGGTAATGATCGCTGTCGTCTCATAGCAAAACCGTAGAAATGCCTCGACCATGGCCAGCGGGGATCTATCGTTTTGCCGCCTAGCAGCAGACTCGCTAGTGAATGCCTCTGTTTCTGTTCCTGTGCAGTCACACAGAAGTGAAGGGAGCCAGGCTCTTTGTTTGGTCAACCCATGGGAAAGGCCTCACTCTGTTCTGCTCCCTGAGAACCGAAACACTGATTCTATAGGCAAGACTAAAAAAGAAAGAGAGCATGAATCCCACATATTAGGAAGATTCACACCAGGAGTAAAGTGATGAGGATGGAGATGAATCGCAATTCAAGACCTGAAAAGCAAAAAGAAGGCAAAGGAATACGGGGAAAATCAAGTGCAGAGACAAATGAAATTGGATGATATTAAGGTAATTAGGAAGCACTGAAATGAAATGAAAGAAACAGAAATACGGGAAGAGAAAAAGGAGTATTGAGATCGACGAGCATGAGGGTGGTTAAGAGTGAAAAGAGGAGCTGGATGGTACTTTGGCAGCCTCGGCGTGTTCCCAGGAGGATTACTCAGGCACTAGATGCAACAGACTGCCAGCAAGACCACAGAGAAGCTCCATGAATGGAGACCCACAGCCACACACATACACATCTCTGAGGATGTCTGAATGCATGTGTCCATTTCATCTGTTTCCTCTCCTCCCTCTTTTTTTCCCAGTTCTACTGTCCTTTCCTCTTCCTGTTCCTTTCATTCCAGCTTTCTTCAAACCATCGTTCTCTCACTTTCTATCTTTCTCACTTTCTATCTTTCTCACTCTCTATCTTTCTCACTTTTTCTGCAGCTTTCCCCAGCAGCAGTGAGAGGAGAGGTTTGACTTAGACAGCCACAGACAGGTAACATATGCTCAATCTTCAGGCTGCTTGTGCGGCCCTTTTTACGTCCTCATGCATGGGAAGAGCTGAAAAAATGTCTAGAGGGAGAAACAACCCCACATTCTACACTTCATCCTTTTGCCATTTATCTCTTTTCATCCAAAGAAAGAGTTCTATAGTTTACTGTCTGTCCTCCGCCCCATCGTTTTCTCTCTCTTTCTGTCACTCCCACATATTAAAGCCACTCTCCCACTCTATCTAACACTTCTGGCAGTTAAAAATCTCAGTGTATCTGGCAGAAACTGAAGCCTTTCCACATTGTTCTTGGGTTTTATTGTTTTTCTCAGGCGCTAAACTGAACGGAAGAACATTATGGAGCAGTATAAAATGTGAATGCAGAAAGGAAAATAGGCCAGCACTATCTTCTGCCTGCTTGCTTTCTAAGTTGTTAGATGTTATTTTAAAAATATAGCTAATTCCTAACATGAAAACAAGACTATATGTTGGTCTATCATTCCCAGTCAGCTGTGAGTATTATAGACAAATCCATCCAGTGGATTCTCCTCTTATTAATTCTCATGCACAGCCCATTACTTTAATCAATCCATTAAACTGTTGAGATTGATTGGTAAAATGTAATTTCCACAGTAAAGTGCAGTCAATGAAGAAGCTATATTGAAGCATATTGATCTTTGACTGTTGTGTTATTTCTTCCTTTTGCTATGTATGATATTTAACCCTGGCTCGCATATTTCCACAACTACCCTCCCCTTACCTGTGTGTGTGTGTGTGTGTGTGTGTGTGTGTGTGTGTGTGTGTGTGTGTGTGTGTGTGTGTGTGTGTGTGTGTGTGTGTGTGTGTGTGTGTGTGTAAAACTCACACCAGAACAGCCTGTATTAAACACAACTAACAAACACACATGTTCATGCGTTCATCTACTCTGCCCTGAGTAGCCTACCCGGGGCAATGTCTACCCTAATTAAAGTAACGTCTTCACAGATGGCTAACATAACAGATTACGAGAAATATGATTTTGACTCGTTTCACTGCCAGTGAGAGATCAGCGACACCACAGGGTTTTGTCTGGGCGTGGGAGTACTTCTGTATGTTGTCTTGTGCGTGTATGATTACTTGGATGCATTTATGGGTTTTTAATTTCACAGTTGTCCATGTTGGACTTACAATCATTTACTTCAGAAATATACAGTTTGCTATCAACATTAATTGTTACTATAGCAAGCACAGGTAAATATTGACATCACACAATTGATTTCGATTTGATTTCCGTCGACCAGTGGCCATAGAGAAGAGGTGTTTCCTTAATGAGAGGCATTTATTTTAATTTTTTTTTAAACACCCCCTACAGATTCAGGACATGCATGTATAAATGTAATGACTCATCCTGCCTTTCAGCATGTGTGAGTCTGCCTTAAATGTCTGTTGTGCTCATTCATGTAAGGCAGCAAATGCCACAGTACAGTAGATTAGAGAGCAGCCTCTGGGAAAAGGACAAAAGGCATTCACTGCTTGGACACTTTCAGTTACAGATTCTCCCAGCAATTACACTGAAGGGCAAGGCCTCTTCAGATCACAGTCCTGCCACACAATGCACATGGTACAGCCAGTTCCGCTCACCAGTACAGACCACCAGTGGAAGATAACATACCTATTAAAATCCAACATATACAATCATCTCTAGTCAGAGAGAGAGAGAGAGAGAGAGAGAGAGAGAGAGAGAGAGAGAGAGAGAGAGAGAGAGAGAGAGAGAGAGAGAGGCAGAGAGAGGCACCCCTCCGCTCCAGGTTTCATACATCAGCATGCAGTTCAAGGCGATCAACTGAGGGTGCAACTAGAGCTGGTTTCCATGGTGACATTGATGGTGCTACGGTAATAGTGTGTGTATGTGTGTGTGTGTGTGTGTGTGTGTGTGCGCGCGCGTGCGGTGCGATTGTGTTTTAACATGAAAGAGGGAAAGGGCTGCAACTATTGGCTCAAGAAGTGGGTGGCGATAGAAGGTAATAAGCTTTCGTTGTTGTCCTTCCAGGAGCGTTTGCTAGTTATGTTCTAACTCAGGGAATGCCATGGGCAACTCCGGTGCATAAGCGTTGTGCAAATAAAATATGCAATATGCAACATCCTCTTTCTCTTTCCATATAGACAACATGTTTGAGGAAAGATCAACTATAGAAAATACTGCAAATCAACAATAAAGGAAGTTTTCTTTCTCAGATTAAGCATGTTTACATATTTATTTATTAATCTGCAAGAGCAAGCGTAAATAAATGCATTAGCCTACTGCAAAGAGCCTCAGTGTCTAACCAAGATGTATTGCACTTATGATGTTGCCAAGAAATGCCACAGGTTATTTGTAGAAGGAGATAAGCATTGACTGTTTCTGTGAAGAAAGTGCTTCTAAAGTTAACTGTTATAGGATAATTCAGTTCAAATCAACTTCCTTTTCTTTTAAAACATCCAACAGGAAAACGTTGCGCGTTTAGCTGGAGCAATGCAAGTGGAGCCGTCGGTTCAGTCAAGAGAAGGCTGCTTTCAGCCAGAGATTTAAGAACAATCTCTGAAAGATTCTGAAAAAGGTTTTTATGATAGAGGTTCTACTGTATCTAAAGTGTTGCCTACGGCTGCTGTCAAATGTGCAAAGACACATTTCGATTATTCCCTGTGATGTAATTGTGAATGTCAGGGAATAAAGGTTTACTTAGATCATATACTTACAGCAATTCAATTCCACTTTTATTTGATACATGCATGTCTAAGGCAGTAATCTGTGAAACACTAAGAAAGATGTGAGTAAATGCAAATACTGTATCCAATGTAATGCGATATTACTATGTAGCGCGAGATTATTGTTTTATCTTTTCGGGACTTTTCACTCTAGGTTGTCACCTCTATGACTTAATCTATAGCTATTCTATATATCTATTGAATATGAATACTGCACATAAAAAAACTAATAATCATAAGGGATTTCTGCATACTAGTGTGTTCTTAGTGGTTTACCTGCAAACATGCTCTTGCAGTGCACCTGCAGTAATTTCTCGATAAAGTAATTATATTTATTTACCTGTGACTTGTTGTGATGATAAAGAATAAATTAAACTACACTACACGATCAAGACAAGCTATGCTTTTCCTCATCACCTCCTCCATTGCGCGTTTATGGATGCTGATTGCAAGCTAAAATAAAAACAAACTCAGCGTCTTACCTTTGTTAAAAACCACGATGAAAAAAGTTTTTGGTCTCGTCCCCTTGCAGGGTCTTTTCGTATCCGCTTCAGAGGTGGTCAGCCACAGCGAGCAACAGGGTGCACAGCGGTCCAGGACAGGAGCGGTTCTCAGACCAAACGAAGGGTTTTCTGTTCGTTAAATCCGAGGAGCTCCGCAGCTCAACGATCCCACTGAATGAGCTCTGCCTCACCTCACTCTTCGGTGCTTTACTCCCCCACCCACCTCCGCCCGTTTCCCCCCTCTTTGTCTCTTCAGCATGGGAATGCCAACTCCCGTTGGTTGAAGATGTAGCCTATAACGTACCCATCTCCCTCTTTCTTTCTTTCTCTCTCTGTCTGTCTCTCTTTCAGCCACTCTCTCTTTCACACACACACTCATGGTATTTGTAAATCAGTGTAAGTTGCAAAACCTGTTCATAAAGAGAGAACTGGATGTTCCTTATTTTACGAACATCCACAGAGAATATCCTATTTAACATGCAGAGGGTGTGCTGCAGGTTCTCATAGTCTCTCTGCCCCATTGCACTTTGTGGCTTTGATGTTTTTATGACCTTTACTTTGTTGCTAGAGACATTGGCTAAAACTCATTAAAGCCAGTGTTAAAATTTCCATGCATCCTGTAGTATCTCTCTAATCTGCCAAAGCATTTGTACTGCATGTCTGCATGTATGATTACAATACAGCAGAACATCATCTTAGTTACAACTTAAACTGAAGTACACATTTCTTTGAGAATGTATGGATCCTTATGAACTGAAAAATGTCAGTCAAAACCATGGAGGAGATGGGGCTTGGGGACATTGTTGACTCATGTCAGGTCAGTATGTATACTCATTTAGTATTAATCTTTTTTCCCTCACGTCACTCTGACTGACAAAATGTTGCAGATGTCTTCTGTGGTCTGCATGGAGTCCGGTAACGTTGAGCACAAAGAAGACAACAAGTAATATTCAAGGGGAATAAAAAGGGAAAAACTTACAGCAAATTGCCTGTAAGTAAAGTGACAACAAATCATATTGGGTTATTTAGAGTAACACTCAGTAACACTTTAATTAATTTTTTCTCAACATTGTAGTTACAAAAAGTCGTAATGTAAAGCACAGCAACTAGAATGTAGATTCATGCATATGCTTTTGGATACCATAACAGTGACTTTCAAAGAGATGAAAAGAAGGAAGGTGGGAAAGTAAGAGAGGTGTCAGTATGTCATGTTGTGTTGCCAGAGGCAGGGCAATAAATATTTTGAAGACGTTGCATGATATTGCCAGATTGAGGCTTGACAGAGCAAAGTCAACCTAACCTTCGACTGTCTAAATGTCTACAAGTGTGTCTGAATAGTTAGTCCACATACTTAATAGTATTTATTAAATATCCTCCACCATTCTATCCACTGCTGTGCAAATTAGTTTCATCTGGAGCAGAAATAGAAATAGAAAAATATCAGAATAATAAAATCCGAAATGGCAAGTATTTTGTGATAAAGATCAATTGCAGCTCAGTATCTGTGCACTGCGCTGTGTTTCAGTGCTGGAGGATCAAATATGAATAGCTTATGGTGCACAAGCTCGTCTTAGCACCTGGGCCACTGTTTGGCCTGTACCACTCTATATAATTGTTTCTTACAACAGCAAACAGGAGTGCTGAATGAATCATTTTTGTTAACTTTAAATGAATAGTTAGCACATTGCTACAGTTTGCTTATTAGGGTTTTGCTTCCCATGGGTTTAGCTTGCTCATGAGACAAAAACAATCATCTGGGCCTTCAAACATTTGGATGTAACAGACAGCACTGTGAAGGATAATCAATATGGGTCTGCCAGGACCCTCTTCTGTATGCAAAGCAGCAGGGAACCCAGTTAGGGAATTAATCTTCACCCTCCTAACCGAAGATATTATACATTTTGTTTTGAATGCGAGAAGCTGAACTCTGTGACTCCGGAAGGCAAGGCTTTCCCAACTTACAAGGAGCAGCAAGTTACTTCACCTTTTCCATGGCACGTTAGTCAGTTAACTTCACCATTTTCTTCATTGAATTTGCAGGCTACTGATGTTTTATCTCAGCCTTTCACAGGATGTAACATCCTAACAACACCAAAAGCTACAGATAAAAACAGGACAGCAAAATCATCATCCAAAATCAGTTGTTCTCCATTGTGTTCCATTCATGGGACTTAAGAATTGTAACACGTCAGGCCCATGTGCACTGCAGTCTGTGCTTCTGTCTGTACAGACACTGACATAGATCATTTGGAAACCAAAGATTTGAAGGTTTCATGAAGCTATTGTATCCAATGATAGAATACTACTTTTCACCTTTTTAAAACTGGATTTATTTTACAATCTGGCGTTTTTAATGCATTTTTAAGCTGTTGGAAAGAATCCATGATGTACAGCTACCATTTACATCTGCCCCTGTAGAAAGGGTACATTAACCTGTAATGGCTTGGGCCAGTGTTGATGGTCTCTCAGGAGCAATCAGAAATCCTAGAAGTGTTACGACGATGTTTAAGGGTGATATAGCTGGCATGTCTTCAGAAATACCCCCGGGAGGTTTCCTTTGGGGAGGAGGTTAATGCAAGTATTGAACTGTTTGCTAATGGTACAATTTTTTATAAGAATAGCCAAACTAAGAGAATGTCGCCCCCAAACAAAAGAACCACACCTACCTGCACTGCATATTTCTAGCTGTCTCTTTTATTCATTCCATCTCTGTCTTACTTTGTCTGAATTCACTTCTTGAAGATTTTGATGATATGTAAGATCAGCACATTTCCTCTTTAAATCTTTTCAAGAGACAGCATGAATATTTGTGTGTGAGTGCTGGTCAAACATTAATAGAGGCGTGTCCATTGCAACTAAAATCATAAAGTAATGAAGTGAATTAGAGTCCTGCTCAGGTAATCTGACGGCAGACCATACCCTGCCCACATGCATCTGATATTTCCTCCTGTTAGGCATCTGTTTACTCTAAACAGCAGCAGTTCTTGGGTTTCTTTGACTTAACGTAAAGTAGATAATTAGACCTGTGTGTACAGGGTAAACACTGATGTCACGCTGCTTTTTGGTACACACAGAAATGTAACTTGGATGTGTAATTCACTCGTACCAAAGGGCCATGTAGGTAGATGCCAAATTGTGCCCTCATACATGTTGTCCTCAAATGTCTCTCGTTAATCACGTTAAGCCAACGCCTTTACTTAAGGCCTCTCAGGCTTTTAGACTTGCAGAGCCACTTCTTGTTTTTGTGTTGTCTTTGATAACATTGGCTCAAATCATACTGAGCACAAAGACATAAGTGTGATGCAAACAGAAACCCCACCAGCATCAACAGTGGCTCCATGGTGCTGACCACCTCCCTCCACGTGTCTATCTCCAGGCTGAAAGACGAGAGGCAAACTGATATCCAACTGGTGTAGTTTTTAGATTTGAAAAACATTAAAAATTATATTTCGTCAGTGTTATTGGCCTTGGTATATGAGGTTGCATATCTATTGTGAAATGTGCCATATATTTTTTTTAATATTGATGTATTGGTAATAAAACACGATCATAAAAATAACTTCCGCTAACAACAATCGATCGCTGCGCTGAGAGCATCCACTTCGGCAATGTTCAGGCGATGACGTCACAAGTATAATACAGCCGCCACCAGTGTTTGTCTGCGTTGAAGCGTCCAGCAAAGACTGCTGTCAGTTATTATGAGAAACAATGGACAAAAATCGATCGGCAAAGATAATTGTGAAGCGATGTGTTGTATGGAGATGTGGGGCCGTCTCCAAATCTGGCTAAGGGATGTTTCTGTGGCCAAAAGATGGTAAGATGTTGCGTCTATGGATAAGTGAAGTGCGTCGAACGAGGGAAAAGTTTGCTGGACCAGGAAAACCGGGGTCGATGAAACCAACGATATGTGGGCAGCACTTTGAGAGATCGTGTTTTCATCAATCAACGATGGTCACCAGGGAAATTCACCAATCCTTCAGAAAGTACAGACTGTACGTCATCTGTACATTACAGTTGTAGTACCAGTAGACCTGCACATGACGTGTTAAACATACAATCACCACATGCATGTACATAATTCAAATATTGAATTGTTTGATGTTATATAATTTCTCTCAAGAAATGTTCAAGAAATGGCTCAAAGCAGGTAATAACATTTTCTACGACATCTTCAGTAAAGCAAAGTTATATGCAGTGAATAAGTAATATGTTTTCGATGACTGACCATATCCTATATCCTTTTTCGATTGTGTATCTTCAGATTCAGTGCCAGCACTAAAGCTGAATAACATAAGCTTTTGTCAGAGATGTCAAGAAGATGTCACCTTCACAGCAAACCTACGGGGTGGAAGTATACCACAGTATAGTCAACCAGTTTGCCCCAAAAATGTATGCATACTCGTACACTGGCATGTATTGCAGGTAAAGTATAATATGAATCCCATCGGACAATACTAGAGACTTCTAGTATCACATAGTACACACATGCAATACATGTATTTATATTGTAGGTTGATCCTAGCAGCACTGCATTACAATGAAAACTCTGGCAGGAAGCGTGCCAAAACCAGTACAGGACAACTCCAATACACTGTGAAATTCCCCAAAGCAAAGAAAGGTGGTCATGTAGTTAGACGTGTGATTACAGCAGCTTCATATGGTAAGAACTCTAAACATACACAAAGTGAATCTTCTTTTTAGAAATCCGGATGTATAATAATTATACTAAAATGAATTGTACAGTTTTACCAGAATAATGACAAACATAAAATCTTGCACAACTTTTTATTTTTTGCAGAGTATGTTACTGAACTCTTGACCGAGACTCTACGCTTGTGCCAAGACAATGTTGATGAGGAACCTTTGGAAGTTCCAGATCCACTCAGCATTCGGTGGGAAAAACCAAACAAGAGGGATGCTGTTGTGCTGTATAGAAGCAGATTCAATCACTGAACTGACATTGTGTTTTGTTATTGACTCTAATAAAGTGCTGATACTTGAACGACGTGTAGTTGTCAGATGGAAAACGTAGCACAGATCTTGTGAATGGCACATGATGGCAGTCTGTGGTTCTTACCAAGTATCTCCCAGCAGAATCTCACCAGCTGGCGGTATGCCACATAGTGATACATTCTGTAACATACAAGATAATACATCAATGGTCATCACTTCAACCTTATTTGCTTATTTATCTATTTATTCAGTGACAGAGTGACCATTCGACTTCCCATAAATACATCAAAGTTTCTGAGCTCTACACATTTGTGCACACAAGTAACTTCCTCATTACGTGACTGATCACCTGCTTGTTGTCTGTCCCTCTTCGAATACCTTTGGTAGGCTGTCTGCAACACCCAAACATCCAGACACTTTGATTTGAATCCTGGGTGATCTCTTATGCAGGTTATGTTTGCACCATGTCCCATTGAATTCCTCCATGACATCCTTTTCTTGGCGGAAGCTCATAAGCCTGTTATGGTCGTACGGAGGTCGGGTCTATCTAGTAGCAACTGTTTACCCATTTCACGTAATTCTCGTAACTTCCATGAACATCTGGTAAGTGTTCCGGCTACTATAGGCAGCCGTTAGACGGTCAGTATACAGACTATACTTTATAAAACAACACTGTCCTCCGATCTGTTTGTTAGCTAATAGCTAATGCTTTATATGCAGCCTCGTAATATATGACGTTTGACATCAGACACAACGATAGAACCTCAACCGCAGAAACTTCGAGAAAGTATCAAGTTATCAAGCTTTACAGACGTCGATGTGTCCAAGTAGAGAAATAATTGAATACTTAGCTATCGAGCATTCAATAACAATTCAAGGAAACCAAGCTATCGACTCGATATAGGATAGCTAGTGATTTATTTACGATCGAGGATCATGTTACGTTTTATTATGATGTATTTACTATATATTGAGAAGTTCTATGAACTATAGTCAAATGTATATACCTGTCTGTGTTCTGTTGCCGCACAGGATCTCCGCCAAATCCAGGATCACCGTCACCATCATCCGCATGTTCGCTCCCGTCTGTGTCTCCATCTTGAACACTGTGTCTCGCGCTGCTCTGTTTCCACCACGTTCAACTCGCCCGCATGATCTGATTCCACGACACAGGCATCCTCTTCAATAAAGTTCTCCTCTTCTTCAAAGTGCAACGAGTCTATTGACGACTCACTGTCACTCGATTCTGTCGAAATATCCGAGCCAGACTCCGACATCGCCACGTCTGCCGCTTCTGCCGTGCTGTCTGTGTATACTGGTGGACTGTATTCTACTTGTGACGTCAGAACACGGCGTCGGGTGTTTCCGGTAGCAGCAATGTAAACATCGGTGGTCGACATACTAAATCATGATTTATTAAATACTGCGATCATTGTGTCATAAATAACACATCATTTTACACCACAAATAGCATTTACTATCCTCAGTAGAAATTCATGTTTATCATTTCGTAGGCCCTTTAAGTTAAGGTTTTGAGTTTGATATAGTTTTATCTATGAGTAGTCTGATTGTTAAGTGATTAGTTCACAAGTTTTAAGTCTGTCTTAAAACATTCCTCAGGTTGCTGTTTGAACATTGCAACATGTTTTGCTATAGAAATCCTTTGTGTTTTCATATTGAACTGCAGGGGAAAGATAGTAAAAACTACCTAATAGCACCTGACTTGTTGAATTGTTTTAACTAAACTCTCACCATCTCTTCTTCAGTTTAGTAGCAGCAGCTTGAATGCATGCAGGCTTCCTGCAGCTGCTGTAGGAGTCAAACAATCACAGCTACAATAAATCATATTACTCTGGCTGTGCAATTCAGTCATAGGCCTGCATATGGATGAAAACACAGCCGGCGCTTTACATCAGTAGAGCAAAATTGCTTTGTGTGTTGAAACATGGGTGTGTTGTATATTTATTCAGGGCTGTGAAGTGTATAAATCGCTATCTTCCGTTTTATATAGCTTTATATGGCAGGTAATGACTGAATAATACCCGGCTCTGTTTGGATACATACTGTATGTATTAGAGGGATGAAGGGGCTGGAATAAAAATGGTTCTGGGGTTAGCAACTGGGGGAGTTGCTAAGGGCATGGCTGGTAGAAAATGGGATAATATCACAGGGCAGTAAACACATTGCTGCCTAAAGAATAAAGCTACAGATCCCACCAAGAGACCACATAGATCCCCATTAATGAGGCATACATGAACTATTGGATAAAATGAGCCAGTGCTTTAATTACCTACTAGTTATACGAAGGTATATTAATCCAATGCACTATTTACTCCCCCTAAAAACTTTTCCTTCATTAAGTATTTGTGATGCATTTTTAAACCCTTACATTTTCAACAGGAAAGACACCAAACTGATCTTTTAAATGTAAATGATTCAGGACATCACCTCAGCAGTCCCACATTGTTATGACCAGAATACTAACAACGGAGCTGTGTGTGGATCCTGAGTGCCAAAATGCTTTCGCTCAAAGGGTTCTTCTCACACAGAGAACAAACCAATGGGCCCATCAGCCTAACTGGGAAACTGGACTGAAACCTAAACATTTTGTGTAAGTCTGGTGTTAAGTATTTTGCCCCTCCGCCTCTCCAGTGTTAACTATGGAGTTCTCATGGTAGCATTTTCTCATCATTATCCAGGTACTTTACTCAGGGTTACATCTCCGTTCCCAGGACAGGACAGGACTTGGTTAAGTGTTGCCCTGTGAGCTAACCAGGGCCTGTGAACAGTCAGTCTCCCAGCCCAAGTGGAGAGGACTGTCCTCTGGGAAACATGGGACAATACTAAGCTGTTGTTCAGCTTCAGTAAATGGGTGAAGGAAAGACAGAAAGTCTTTGATAGATGTTGTTCTTTTGGAGTGCAACAAAGGCGTAGCAGTTTTGCATTCCAATTGTGATCCTATATTATTACCATTAAGTGTTATAAATGCTTTTTGAATAATAACAATAATAGAAAGATAAAGAAAAATAACTATATTGTAATTTACTTTTTTTTAAGCGCTTTTGAAAGAAAAATGACTTTACAGCAATAACAAATGTAATAATGTAACAACAAAAAAAATGAAAAGAAGAAATTAGTAACAATTAATTGAACTGAAATACTGCCTAGACAGGCTTTATTCCTGATCTATTTTTTGGCCTATTTTTTCAAAAGTCTAACCACCATGTTAAAGAGCAGCTGGTTGAGGAGGAAAGAGAAGAAATTCAGGAGAAGAAACCGATGGTGAGAAAATTAGACCTGGGAAATGTAGAGGCACAATTGCTCTGACGACCTCAGGCTATGCTCAGAAGATTTTAGAAAATCTATTTTATATTCGGGGCCCATCCAAATCCTGCTGCTAAGTAATAAATACAAATGTTACATTGGTTAGATCATTTATGAGAGTGAAATACTCCCAAGAAAAGTGTTATGTAATCCAGTCTTTTCAAGAGTCTGATGTTGTAGAGTCTACAATGTCGACTAACTGGTTCGACAGAAAAGGGAAGAAACTAACGTAAGGACATGTATGACCTTGTCACTTAAGCACAAGAGTCTGATTGAAAGCATTATATTGGTATCCATATTAGTTCATGATCCATTTTTTGGTATTATCCGCACAAGGCCACAAAGACACTGCCAATATAAAAGCACGTATTCTGTGAGAGAGATATTGAGATACAATTAAATATTTTCTTCCAGTGTGAACTTGTACAGGTATAATTAAATATTTTCTTCCAGTGTGAACTTGTACAGGTATAATTAAATATTTTCTTCCAGTGTGAACTTGTACAGGTATAATTAAATATTTTCTTCCAGTGTGAACTTGTACAGGTATAATTAAAAATTTTCTTCCAGTGTGAACTTGTACAGGTATAATTAAATATTTTCTTCCAGTGTGAACTTGTACAGGTATAATTAAATATTTTCTTCCAGTGTGAACTTGTACAGATATAATTAAATATTTTCTTCCAGTGTGAACTTGTACAGGTATAATTAAATATCTTCTTCCAGTGTGAACTTATACAGGTATAATTAAATATCTTCTTCCAGTGTGAACTTGTACAGGTATAATTAAATATTTTCTTCCAGTGTGAACTTGTACAGGTATAATTAAATATTTTCTTCCAGTGTGAACTTGTACAGGTATAATTAAATATTTTCTTCCAGTGTGAACTTGTACAGGTTCACAACTCAACATACAGGTTGAACTCAACATATTTGAAAAATCGCTTCAATACATGACGGACAAAAGCGAACAGAAACTTTCTTTGTTATTTATATTGCTTGAGTAGGACCCTCACTCTTTGTTAAAGCAAGAATGTTTAGTTTTAAGTTTATTTATTTTTGTTTTGTTCTGTGATAACACAAATAGAAATGTTTGAATATTGATATATCCCTAAAGGTTTCTAATTGAATCTTGTATAATTGATTAAGATTGATTCCTCTATATTTCAGTAAAAATATATTTATATATTAAAGCAAGTGTCCTTCCACAAGCCGCCTCAAGAGAGAGCCCCTTGCCTGGCGTAGGTAGAACATATTTGTCAATTTCATCAAAATGTTTATGGCGCATTGATCATGTGATACGTGGAAATCATTCTTCAATATGTTTCATATCAGTTTTGGGAGTCAAAATCATCATCATCATTTCCAGCCATAGCAAGAAGCTTCTGAAACATCTCCGATAAAGTGATGGTACGCATGCCAAGCGCCAAATGACAGACAGTTAGATAATAGCAGCTGGTGAACAAAGAGGAGAATTTATCAGCGAACGAGCCGAACATTTCTCTCAAGCATTGGTGGGGACTAAAACTGACCTTAAAGAGAATTGATATTCGATTTAAGGTTGTCATGTGCCCAGTGGGACGACTCCAAATGAATAATGATGAAAAACAATTAACGCAGCATTAAGATTCTACCTAATATATTTGAACACTTTACAGGCTGGCTCCTAGTTTTATTTCAGATTTATTTTATTCGCTGAGGCAGCTTATTATATGCTCAGCCAGGGCTCTATAATGTCAAGTTCCCTCATCTTTGGCGCTTCCTGTCTGAGGCTTAAAGATTGGGAACATCTTCAAAATAAATAAACAAATCTGAAGAAAAAAAATTCCTTTTATTAATATTGGCTACAATTGTGTTTGTATTAAGTGGATTTAATCGTTTCTTCTTGTTTATTTTGATTGAGTTTTATTTGAGTTCATTTGTATAACTCTGCCTGGCAAGTCTCATTGGTATAATTTGGGAGAATTGAAATGTTTTAACTTTAATTTACTCACGTAAAGCAGATTGTAATGTTTAATTACCAAAAAACACCAATTTAGGACGCTCCTCTATTTATGCTCCCGGGGATAAAGTAATAAAGTAATCTTTATTGCCCTCTTTTGGAAGTCAATATGAGCTGCAGCTTGTCTATCTACGTAGACTCACTTCTGAATAATAGAGGAAGGTCAGAAAGGAAGTAATTGATTTATTTTGAGCACAGAAAAGGGATTTGATCTGTGAATAACATGCTCTGTTTATGGTATTGAAAAGTGTGCTGCTCTGACCTGAATTAATTTACAGTGCAAGCCCAGTGTGCTTCATAGAGCAAATACAAGGTGTTTCTTTTCACATCAAATCAATGTAATGATAGTAATCAGTCAGTAGAATATATCCCTTATATGACATGCATACGTGCTACACTAATAATCACACTCAGATATGTGACACCACAGCCACATGTTTTATTTAAAAACCTCATGATTTTTCTGTCATTCGATACAATATGTACATCTCTTGCGTCATATCAATTGATAGAATAAGTCAGTACATTACAACATATATACATACAAATGAACACAATACAAAACATCATCAGCCAGAGGATCTGGTCGAGTCTGTGACCTCCGGCTGAGGGACCTGAACACTGAAGTCTTCTGATAAAAGGTTGATGACCAGCACATCCGGCAGTGGCTCAGTCAGTAGGGGCTTGGACTGTGAGCCGTAGGGTTGCTGGTTCAAGTCACCGACCAGACCTAAAAAAAATGGAGTGTGACTGCTACTTGGAGAGGTCCCAGTTCACCTCCTGCCCTGCCGTGGTTCCCTTGAGCAAGGCACCGAACATCCCCCTTTCCCCCCACTCCCATTGCTCCCCGGGCGCTTTACATTTGCTGCCCACTGCTCCTAGTACTAGACTCCTGGTACTAGGATGGGTTAAAAGCAGAGAACAAATTTTACTGTGTGTGCTGTGTGCTCTGCATGTGTGACCATTAAAAAAGAGGGTTTCATCCCTCCTGATTCTTAAATCTTAATCTAATGTGTTAGCACCCCCTTCAGTTAGAGCACTGTATTGTCCAGTGTTTCCAGTGCTTCTGCATTGAATAAGAAAATGCCCTTATGCAGGAAAAAAAAAGATGAATCGAGTGAAAAACGGACGAACATAAGTGTAAGATATGAAGCCATTTTAAATATCTTAGAAGCATAGAGGGGACAAGGGGAATCAGACAGTAGGATTTTCATTTCATATTGCTCTCTATCCAGTCTTTGAAGTTGGCTACATGTGTGTAGACCGTGTAGAGGTCAGGATCACACTCCCCTTGGTCATAGCCGAAGCTCACTAGTCCCAGGAGTCTCCACAGCCCTTTGCTCTCCCCCTGAACCTGTGTGCTGAGAAAGGGCTTCTGCTTGTTGCTGGCTTGATTCTCGGAGAGGGCGGGGAGGACAAGGATTCCCCCCATGTCAGAGGGACATATGTTAGAGGGTTCATAGTCAGGCTTCTGGCTGGCACAGAGCATATTGTCTGTGACGCCGACTGGCAGGCCGTTATGAGCATACTGCTGCTCACAGGGGACTACGTCGGCAAGGTGAACGAGCCCAACCCTTGCCTTCTCTTCAGGACCTAAACTTGAATCAGGCAGTGGAGACCAGCCTGTCACAAGCCCTTGCTCAGTGGTCGCCTCTTCTCCTTGGCTGTCTAAGAGGCAGAGGGGAAGGACCGTCTCCCCGATCCTTGCTTTGTCCAGTAACTTGACCACAGCCATGTCAGAGTCGAGAATATTGGGGTCGTAGTTTGGATGAACAGCTATAGAGGCCACCTAAAGGAAAAAGAGATGGACTTAGTGTTCAAGTTTGGTTCAAAAGGATCACTAAACAATGATCCCCAATGGCTTACCCTCAGGTGTTGAAGACCTTTACTTTCCCTGCGGTCGTCACGGTACTGCTTCCCTACCACCACCTTGATCTTGGTAGCATCCAGAGGATACACCTTCCCCAGCTCTGTCACACAGTGGGCTGCAACCACCACCCTCTTTTGGTTCACCAGAGCCCCACTGCACACCAGCTGCCAGTCAGAAGCCTGACTGTGGCTGCCAGTTCCTGCTCCAACGTTCCCCTTCAGGGACCCTGCCTGGCTGTCTGCCTTGGTCACCTTGGTCTCAGCTCCGTTGGTGGAGCGGCGGTAGATGGCTGCCAGCCAAGGCCAGTGAGCCTCTGCCGGCCTCTCTGGGTCAAAGGTGGGATGCTTCCCACACACTGCCAAAGAGGAGGTGACAGGATGAGAGGACAGAGAGGGGAGGGTAAAGAAATACAGGAAAAAAATAGACTTACATTGAGACTTTGTCAACACTTAGTGCTGTGGGACCATCTTTGATTTGTCTTTCCCTCGTGAGAGCTTTTATTTTAAATGTGCACCTAAGCTTTCTGTCTTAAAGATTGTGTGCCAAGATGCAAAGCAGTGGCATAGATGGAGCTAAATACTCAACAGCAACACAATCTTGTGAAATGTGAGAGCCTCTAACTCATGAAAGAAGCCTCTGTGCTATGAAGCCAATGTCTACATAGTTTGTAACATTGATGGATATCTGTTTTACCTACCCTCTACAAAATGTTCAGAAAATGATTCAAAACATCATATTCCTGTTACCATCAATTAAGTTATAAATAATCAGACTACCTTTAGGCATACGTTTTTTAGACTTCCAAACTGCTTTTGCTACTTTGTGCCACAGTATCGTGATCAGCAACCTCCAAAAAGTTCAATCTACCTTCAGGGTTTGTTGATATTGTTGTGCAGAGCAATTGTATTAAAGGTAAACAGACTCAACACCTTTCCAGGTTGGTATTAAGGCAGGCGGTGTTTCCTACAAATAGTGATTAAAGTGGCTGGCCCAGTGTGTTGTCCCTCCACTCTGAAGAAAATTAATAACTATTTTAAAGTGACTAAGTCTGGAGGAATGATATTATATGTGCTAATATTAATGGGACGGTACAGTGTGATTGGAGTTTCCCCGTAACAAAGCTTTCCCAGCTACTGTATATTTATGCTTTTGCATGATGTGTTGTTGCTGCTGCTGATGAGGAAAGTGGAGACTGTCGTGTAGTTAAGTTGTCCATTTATTTAAAGCCTGAAAGATACCTTGTTTAATCAAAGATGCTGATCTCACAGCTCAAATGTGAATGTCAGCTCATTTCATCTAAGAAGCTTAGGGAAGTTACACTGAGGCCTACAGCTGGCAGGAAGGCGTAAGACATGTAAAAGATGCTGACTATGTATTGTTCAATGTCAGCATTTAGAGGCAGTGATAATATTCTAGAAAAGTGCTGCATGTGCGCATAGTGGACTATGTTAATATTGCCTCATTAGATAAATCTGTGTGTGACCACATCATAATTTTGACGTATCATTGTTGGTATGTGCCTGTGTACTTTATTAAAATGTGTGTCTAGCTGTCCTCTGCTGCCCTCACCTGGCGAACATGACACATGACGCCCGCTCCACTTCCCAGTCTTTAAGCAAGTGCGGCGAGAACTGCCAGAGTGGTGGTAGAAGGGAGAGGCACACTCGTACTCTATATGTGAGTAAAGGTGTTGAAAGCCCGGGGGCAACTGGGAGAGCACGGGAGGGCCTTTAGTGGGGCC
Organism: Cottoperca gobio; assembly: GCF_900634415.1. Lineage (NCBI taxonomy): Eukaryota > Metazoa > Chordata > Actinopteri > Perciformes > Bovichtidae > Cottoperca > Cottoperca gobio. The sequence goes on along the minus strand of NC_041360.1, from coordinate 11,335,181 downwards.
GTCAGACTGCCGCAGTCTGCTCAGCCCAGAAGAGTAGAGCTTGTGCACGGGTGTCTTTCTGAGGGGAGAAGAAGAGGCCAAGGGTATGTAGACATACATGAGAGAGCAGAAAAATGTACTTTATGACATGAGACTCATGGCTTTTACTTCTTCAGTCACTAAATAACATAATAATATAGAGTACTTATGTACGTATACAGTATAACGTAATGCATTGGTAAACATACCTGGATGTTGTCTGAGGTGGCAGAACCTTTTGTCTAACCAGCTCTGACACTTTGGGCTCCCGACATGCTGCAAACAAACACACATTTATGAACACACACACACACACACACACACACACACACACACACACACCAAAGTCCCATTAACATCAGCTGTGATTTGAACAGAGATACTTTCACTGGCACAATGACTGGGCTGCTGAGATTTGTAAACTGCCAGGATGCCTTTTGCTGCATTAATGAGGTGTCGGATTAATCGGAAAAAGGAGTTACCGAGTGGGGAAGTTCACGTGAACACCCCCTCAACTCGAAAAGTTTGGTACCCAACTTGCCAAGCTGATGTCGTGTTAGGCAGAAACATGGCCAAGGAAAGTAAATGTTGGGTTGATGGTAATAAAGCTTTTATTAATTCATGTATTGCATTTGCTTTTTTTTTGCTTATATGTAATTAGGTTGTAACCAAAAGTTGCTGTCCAGGTAGACTGACCTATATTAGTTAGAAACGTTTTTCATGAGCATTAACCCAAATAACAGGGATGTACTGTGGATGTAATGCTTTTGACCTTCAGTGACAAACCAGCTGTTTTGCCTTGTTTTTTTAATCTTTATGTTAAGCTACATGTAAACAGTTTATGGCTGTAGTTTTATATAATGGTAGAGAATTGAACTTTCAGCAAGAATAAGAAAAAGCTGCGTATCCTCCAACAGCATAACTTGCTTTGTCTTGTACCCCCAGCTCTTTAATTCATGAGGAAAGTCGAGTCACAGACACGTTGATCACTTACCTTTTGGCAAAGAGCTCAAAGGCATCCAGACCAATCCTTTAAGAACTAATTAACATTAAAAACGTCAGACTTGATGGATTATTGTACTGCAAGAATTCTTTACCCACTAGCAGTTAATGTTAGCATTATAACCCTTGGTACATAAAGTGAAAAACCTAATGACACCTTATTGATTATTGAATTTATAATAAAACACTGAGTCTGCAGTATGAATGTTAGTACTTAAAAATCCTTTAGATGGCCTACCTTATTAGAAGGTGGTAACTATTCTATGCAGTAAGCATTAAACAACATGCTGCAGAAATGAGTTATAAAACAAAATAAAAATCAGTGAGCAAACATATGACAGTACCTCTGACACAGAGAGGGTGTGTGCCGCTCCAGGTCCCATCTGGCTGGCAGGTACGTCGGGCATTACCACTGAGAGCATAGGAGTGGTTACAGAAGAACTCCATTGTTTCAGTCTCCATCCCGGGCACCAGCTGGTAGTAGCCGTGGTAGAGGCGAGGGAGAGGAGGGCAGCTTTTCTCTGCAGGTCGGGAACAGACAGCAGGTGAGGGTGGAGACCAACCAGAAGGGGCTGATTTCATTTTCATTTATTCCAATGACTCTCTTACCGGCGAAGCTTTGGTTGACTTCTTTCTCTTTCTCCTTTTCTTTTTCGTTCTCTTCCCTCTCTAACTCCTCTTTTGTTTTCTCAGCAGAATCTTTCTCTGGAGACACTAGGGTATTATTGTCTTTCTTTGTGTCCTTTGTATCTCTTAGAACTGTGTTGTTCTTTGCCATTTCCAGTTCAATTACCTCCACTGTGTTTTCACCCTCAGCTATGACCGTCCTCATCTTCGTATCATTAGGGCCGACTTTGTCCTGATCTCTTTTTCCATTCACCTGCTCCTCTTTTTTTGCCTTTTCTTCTTGCCCTTTGTCTTTTATCCCAATTATCTCTGTTATGTCTGTCTTTTCTAACTCCAAGTTTGTTTCTGGGCTGCTTTCTTTTTTCTCCTGTGGCTTTCCTACCTCAGGTTCTTTCTTTTCAACTGTATTCAGACTGTTGTCTGGGCCTTCACTATCTACTTTATCTTTGCTGCCTCCAGTACTTCTTTCCTCCAGCTCTCCTTCATTCCTACCCTCAGACACAGTTTTCTCTGGAACGGTACCAGTGTATTTATCTTCTCTGTCGACTGCTGTTGCATTCTCGTGCCCAGTGTTTATATCTCTCCCTCCAACACTTTCTATTTCCCCAGTTGTGTTCTCTTGACCTTTCTCTTTAGTTTTGCTGATATCTTTGTCACTATCTGTTTCTTGTCCTTTTCCTGTCTCTTTTGCCTTGTCCTTGTCCTTTTCCGCTTCAGTGAGAGTGTTATTAACTGTGGATATGAACATAAAAAAAGATCATTAATGAATTGTCAAGTTAGCGGCTGATTGCAAATCTTTTTTATTCAAAGATGGCTCATCGTGCCGGAAGGCTCGAGGTACTGACTCATTTTCTGATCCATTAAAGACTGACCTTATGAAAATAAAGTAAAATAACTGCATGCACTTTACAATATTTGCACTGACTCATCCATGTTAACTCTAATCTCCATTATTTAAGACACCAAGTCACCTTGGGTGCAAATAGGAGAAGTCCCACTCCAGGTGTTGTTGGGGAGGCAGGCTCTCTGGGAGCTCCCACTGAGTTCATGGGGCTGGTAGCACAGGTACTGTAGAGCAATGAGGACATCATTGGGTCCATAAACCAAGAAGTGGTCCCCGTGGGGGGGCTTGGGAGGTAAAGAACAGACTCTTTCCACGTGCACTGGGGACAGGAAAGGATAATCAGGCTGCAAATTGTCTTTTTTTCACAATCGGCACCATCTCTGGGGCAGTATGTATGACATCGAGACCCAATGCAAATGACAGATCTCAAATTTGAATTTGTATGAAAGAAAAAACTTTTGACAAATCTTACCACACTCTGGGGCATGCGCACTCCAGGTGCCATCTCTCAGGCAGATGGCAGTGCGAAACCCCCGCAGCTCAAAGCCAGGGTCACAACGGAAAGTGATGCGTGCCCCCGAGTGATGAAACAAACCCTCTGTGGATCCATGGGTGGGAACTGGAGGCCTGTGGCAGCCTACCACTGAATGTAAATACAGACATGCACATTTTAAACGTGTTGTCTTATTTTCCGGTTTCATCCAAATGAAGGCGTAGGTTCTTATTAAGGGGATTTAGGAGGCATCTCTAACATTCCTAAAACATGAGTTTCTAGCGCCTCCCTGCTGTACAAGACCACACAAATAGATCTTCAGTGGGTTCATCCCTTTCTGTTGTTTGCAGGTCAGACAGGTTGCCTATCAACCAAAATGTCAACTCACAGACACATTACTTTTAATTTCCAGAGCTTTTAAAGCAAAGCCTGCTACCTTAGAGGCTCATTAATGAGTAATTTCACCCGTCGTGGTAAAGTTCACAGCAAGACTTTTACACATGGCTTGTAAATGAGGAAGAAATAGATGCAATAAAATAGCTCTAGTCAAACTGTTTAATTTTCCAGAGTTGTAAAAGAGGATTTTATGAAGTAGTAGTAGAGATTGATAATGCAGTGGTGGATACGTTGTTATGTGACAACCTACTGCAAAATAAAAGTATCCATGTCATAAAGGGAAAGTTATTGTGTAATTCTTTGTCTATGTAAGTTTCTTTGGGAATATAGCGTTTATTTATATCATGAAGGCAAATTGTAAATGTTGTGGTACAGGACTGCAGCACCCACCACTGAGTTCACAAAAACCCAAACACACATGTTAACACTGAGGTTATGATACCATTACAACACTCTGTGTGAGTTGATCCCTAAAGAGGTTTTCTGTGTTGTTGACTTTAAGTTCTGTCCGATCCATGAAATGCTTTGTCTGTGGTTTTAAAGCTGCAAACCATTTGACCCTCCCTATAATCTGAGCGGTTTTGCCTTATGGCATTTTCCATTTTAAATCCCTTTGGGGATGGAGAAGACTGTTGCCAAACCAAACGTAACAAAAAAAAACTATAGTTGACCTCCTTTGAATATGCTTTCAAAAATTGAAGCATCCTGGGGTGCTGTGGGCATTGTTGTATTGTGCTTACATCAGAGGTCCTTCAGGCCAAGGACCCCCAAACTGGTGTAGCGTGGAGCAGGGGGGGTACTGTTAGGTCTGGGTGAGGTACGTGCGGCGTAAAGCAGAAAAAGAAAAACCCCTGTTGAAGACCTATGGCTACATGATCCATCATCCATGTTAGATTTTGTCGGCAGACATAATTAGATGGGATATCGGGGTGGAACGCTAACATACTATGCATAACGACACATACCGTAAGTTAATCATCATTCTTTTTGTTAATGCCTTGGAAACTATGCTGAGCACTGCACTCCAAAACAGATTAAACTCAAGCAAAGATTAAACTGTGCCAGAGAGAGAGAGAGAGAAAGAGAGGAAAATAAATGATCTATCTTGAGTTTCTACAATAATGTGTCAAGATCTTCTCAGTATGAGTTTTAGCTCAGGCTTACAACAGATGACAGGTTGATTATTGGAGACATAAAATATAACTTCATACTTAAAATTCTCCATGTGACTCTGGGGCAGAAAAGTAGATTATATTTCCTCTACAAAATGTCAGACATAGCTGTATTCCAGCTCTCATCCATTAAAATTAACAGCTGAGGATTCCTCATGGGAATACAGATGAATGCACACTGTGTGGAATGAAACTGCTGCCTTTTTTTAATTTTTTATGAGTGTCTCCTCCAATGGAAAAGCTGGCTCATGTTATAGAAGTAGAATTGTTTCACCACTCGTTTTATAGACTCGTATTTAGCCCTGAAAATGACACCACAAGAAAAAGGTGAGTGGGGTTCAGGAGGTCTGTAAAGGATCTTAAGGGAGGTGTATTGGATATAAAAACACAAGTTAGGGTCAAGACACCCATAAATATAAGACTTTTAGGCCAACCACACCCTGATTGAGCAGTACCCCGCATGCCAGTATGTTGTAAACAACATAAATGTCCACACAGATTTAAAGGGAAACTTTTTAACCTGGACCCTATTTTCCTGTTTCTGTGTCTAAGTGACTAATGGTGACAACAATCTTTTTAATTGGTTCAGTTTCTAGCGAGCCGGCAGCCGCGAAACTGGCTGTAATTGAATCCTTACGCACCATCAATGTACGTCCACTTAAAGTGCTTGTTTCTGCCACTGACAGATTGTAGTTTGAGGCCGGGAGACAACAGTTGAAACAGTTTAAGGTGGCATATAGTGCAGAAACCAAAATGTGTTGCTGACATTACCAAACCAAAAAAACAGACAGTAAGCTTATTTTCTCCTCATTCTTGATTCTCCAATTATTATGTTACATTTTTTCTTCCCTCAGTCCTTGTTTCACCTTTTCACCTTATCTATCTGTCCTCAGCAGTATAAAGTCACAAAGTCAGCCCAACTGTTGAACTGCTGACTGAGCAAAAGTAGAGCTGGGACAGTGACTGCATGGACGAGGAAGGCAGCTGGCCTGAACCTAGTCCAAACCTCAAACCTTTCCCTTGTGACAGTGAATCACCGTCTGCCTCTGGGCAGCAAATACAGCACCAACGAAAAGAGCGATTTAAGGAAGAAGTCAATTCTCGATAAGTTTGTTGTAACTAGGTGTGTCTGACTTCTGGTGAAAATGACTAAAATAATTCAGAGATTTCGTAAGTGTTAATCCAGTAAGACTGGAGAGATGGAAAGCACTAGTAATACCTACAGTATGAGACTGAGTTATTCTTTCCTCGCTTCCATTTCCCCCCAAAAACATGATATATATTTTTTAAGCATGATCATTCTGTAGACTAGGCTTCAGTTATGTTACATGTTACTCACCATTTTCACACCTCTTGCCTGTGTAGCCAGACAGACAGGCACAGTGGTAAGTGTACGAACTGTCCAGGATACAAGTCCCATCATGCAGGCAAGGTGAAGAGCTGCAAGCTGTAAACAACACACAAGTGTGTGACATCAGGGTAGAACAAGACATGTTGAATTTATCAGCAGTATAATTACACAATATGTAGGCCAAAAAGAATGGCAGGCCACACTGAACTACATCATGGGATTCGTATTTAAAGCTGGTACCATTAAAATGTGATTTTTACTTTGCATTTCTAAACGTGTGTGGACATTTCTACACAGAAAGCCTCTGTTAACGTTTACTAGATCTGGCTGAGCTGCTGGTAACTTGTGCGTCTGTTTGCTTCTGAGCTTTAGAACTTGAGAATGAGGACATTTCTGGAAAGTGAAGACATTTCGCTCGGTGCTGACTTTCTCAACGGGTTGTTAGCAGGCTCGACACCCTGATGAAACGTGTAGGTGTCAGTCACGCACTGTTAAAGGCTTTTTATTATACACTGGACTGTGAGTGCCTTGGAAACTTCTTTCTTGTTTGCATTTGTTGTTGCTCATTACTCAATAGAGTCCCTTTGTTCATTGAATCTGATTTTTACAAATGACTTTTTATTTATTGTCCATAAAGCAAGGACAGACTGTTACTGCTGTTATTGCATTAGTACTTGGTTTTATGTGAAAGGTTCACATTACCCAGAGGCTATGGTTAGAGAAAGGGATTAAGATTTGGAGAAGCGAATGCATTATGGCACAAATGTTCCTGAAAAGTAAAGAAGTATATTATTAGTCGTACATACATATAGTTTCTAAATGACACTGGTCTTTGATCTACCTGAGCTCTCCTGGAAAGTTGCGAAGAATCCATCAAAATTCTTGTAACCGTCCGACACAAAGAGTATGTGCAGACTGTTGCCAGAGCTGTGAACCGGGACAGGTCTGTTGGTCCCACAGAATCGAGCGATGACACGCGAGTTGATGCTGTCACCGTCGCGAACCTCAACGTAGTCATAACGACAAGAATGGTGAAACTCCAGACTCAGCATCATGAACCTGTTAGCAAGAGAAAGCAACATGAAGACGTAAGTGTCTGACAAATGAAATTCATATTGTTGGAACAGTTTTAAAGTACTTTTCAAAATATAATGTCAACAAACTAAACTATCGATCTTTTTTTGGTGTAAAGTTTTCTGTTATTTATGTGTTCCCCTGGATTATGAGGGCTCCTGTGTTCCCCGGCAGCAACACACCAGCTGGCATCATAGAACTGATGCTTTAAAACATCGACCAGCAAACAACTGGTGAACAGTAATCATAGCGACTAAATACGATAACAGCTGCTGAAGATGATTTGCCCCACTCTCCTAATGGCATATAACATTAGTCTAACTTTAACCAGTTACCACAGCAGCTAAAGATTTGAGTTTGTTGTTGCTGTTTTTGTTTGTTTAAATGTAACAAAGATTTGTAAGAGTTAAGTTTTTCGCAGCACTAAAGATTAAAGGAACGGAATAACTTGAGATCATGGCTAAAACAAGTACAGGCAAGTAGGACCACATAATAATTGTATGCACTATCTTTGTACCAATATTATATGAGTTACGATGAAATATTTGAGATAAAGCACAATAATTATTGACACTTGGCAGCTACAATTAAACAGTTTGCACATCAAAACCAAAAATCAGATTCCTATCATTGCTTTGGCAGGCTTCAGAGACATCTTAGGATTGCTTCAACCTGATATTTAATAGATTGTTTATCTTTTAACACTCATTTATGTGCATATTTTTAGTCTAAGTGCACATTCAAATGCCACTGCTTTTATGTAGTTGAACAGCAACCAGCTGATAAGCGTCTCATTATATCAGATAAGCAGCTGTAAAATGTCTATGAAATAAACAAACTTATTGATTGCACAACATTATTTCCAAAACAAATAGTATGACTGGTGTTTACCGGTAATACAGTTCAAGGTAATGAGTTAACGTTTCCAAAACCTCCTTTGTGTGTTTTAACACAGTCAGGTCATGGAGAAGGAGAAGCATTAGGGCCTATTTAAATGTGAATTTAAGTGAGTACAATAGTAGTTAGGAGAGATTTACATACACTTTCAATTCATGAGCTGTGTGATTTAGCTGCAGTCAGAGTGTGACATTGAGAGGACTGCCAGCTGGATTAGGAAAAACACAAAGGAGTCTCCCTTCTCTGCAATTTCAGATGTAATCTCCTTGGCCTAACATTGGAACGGACATGAATGAATGATGGACTTTAGACAATGCGCTGGCATGATCCCAAATCCTCAAAGTTTTCCCTTTATCACAGACCCTTGAGTCAGGGAAGCTTAGACTAATACGATATAGAGTAATGCTAAATGTTAGCCTGCAGGAGCTCCCAACAATTAATGGCACTTTTAATTTAGTTAATGTTGCATGTGATGTGAGAGTACTGCGAGCCAAGGTTAAAGAAATGCAGAAAAAACCCTTCCAATTAGCCCAGCACAGCTGCTCTGTTTGGTTTAAAAGGTTTTGTTTAATTCACAAAGGACATAAGAATATGATATACATGTCATCTCTACATTGATGTTGTTGTTGTGAAACTTAATAAAATGCAAAACTTTATATATCGTGGAATAAATACTGGAAATGTCTTTTATTCACACAACAAACCATTTCCGTAAGCACGGCACACTCTAAATCTAACTGTGTGGAGCTTTTGTTCTGCTAAAACCCTGCACAAACACTCGCCTATAAAACGCTGTACGCGTAATGGAGGAAATGACAGAAATAGAAAGTTATCGCAAGACTGAAAAGTAATAACTTTCCTGAAGAAAAAAAATGGTGTGTTGTTGTTTCCAAACTTTGCTGTAGAGTTGCTATCGTCCATGACATACATCTTGTAAAAATATCTGAACTGAGTGGAAATTTGACTTAAGCAGGTCAGCCATTAATAACTATTACAGATGGACAATGAATACTGAAACTGGGGCAGTTTTAACTTCACTGAAACAAATGTTTGTAATATTCTTTCATTTCAATCACGTATTTATTTGTAAGCTGAGGTCATTATATCCACAGCAACTGTTGTTTGTTCACTTGTTGGCTATGTAAGCTAATGGACTTCCACATGGTTTTATAGGGATCCGGATTCATTTGAAAGTAGTTCCAATAAAAACTATTGACAGCGAAGTATGTGGATTATTTAGAATAACCAGGGCACTGTTTCTGAGAAAACACATTGCTTTTGAATGTTGTCATTTTTAGCCAGGGACCACCACTTTGATCCAAACTGAAATATCTCAGCAACTATTGGATTGCTATGACAGTTTGAACGAACATTTGTGGTCCGCAATTTTAATGTGTCCAAGTTGTGGTAAAACATTGTGCGTATAAACATCAGCATGTCATCGTGAGCATGTTAGCATGCTAAAGTTAGCCTAAAGAACGGCGCTGTTAGCATTTTTGTAGACTCTTAAGGTGTGTTCCAATAGTACCATACATTTCGTATGCCAGAAGAAGATTTAGCATGCCTCAATACAGAGTAGTTACAAGATACAAGATAGATCACATCGACTGGGACACCACAGAGAGATGGCTCTTTTTTTTGCACTACGAACTGCAACCAATATATGAGCAAGAAGGTCAAAGTTCAAGTTATGACTGACAGTTGCAGTACGTCATAAAGTAAAAATAAATAGTATGCACGCAGCCTTAGACTGGTGTGATATTGTAGCTGATGGAGAAGACAAACAATCTAACCTTCAGCTTTACCCATCATGTTTTGCAAATCAACTATTATCAGTAAATATTATTACTAACCTTCCTGATGTAAGCTAACCTTGCTGTGATGACACAGGCAGGTAAATGAGGAGCAGCAAACAAGTTTAGAAGCAGAAGTGTTATGGTCTCACCTGAGCTCTATAGTAAAGGGACGGTCCACCTGGATGGTCCACTCACACCGAGCATTGTTGGGGTAGCTCTCGAGCACCAAGTGGCCCTGCCGTTTACGGATCAACCCCCCACACTCTGAAAAACACATGGGGAAGAATTCCATTTTGGAACGTTGGTGCTCTGTACATTTCAGTGGCTGTTCATTAAAACTTAATTGTTATTTTGGGTCTACATTCAGCTGCTTCGGTTAGCATTCAAACCAAAACCAATTACATTTGAGTTTCCAAAGCCACTGAAAGCCCTATGTTGTGCTCAACAACATAAAGAAACAGAAACACAATGCGCAAGGCAGCTCTTCCAGGTTCTGCATTTAATTAAATGTATGTTTGTTGAGCCCCTTGGCGGACTATTTGCATACTCAGAAAGCTGTAGTCAGTTTTTAAATGTTAAATAGAAAGTTATTTAATGGGATTCCTGATGTTGACTCTGACTTCTGACCTTCTTATGGAAAATCTCCTGGGCATATGGCAGCTTTCCAAGCTGGCAACACATTTCCCTCATAGACAAAATAATGGTACAGAAGAGCCATGCAGGATCCACGATTTGGGAGAATGAAGGGACTTACTCATGCAATCTCCACCAGACCAGCCAGGCCGACACTCAGCGCAGTATTTGCCAGTAAGGAAGAAGTCATCCCTAGGGCCCCATGTCCCATTGTTACAGCGCTTACAGTTCTCAAATATACTGCAACCTGAAAGTAAGAGAGCCAGAAACAAAATTACAGGGAAGTCATAAAAGAGTCAGGCAACAATACAAAATAAACTATTTACAATAAGTCTTTTTAAAAAGGCTGTTGTTGTTTGTCAGAATTGAGAACACACCTTCATCAGACTCCTGCCATGTTTTCTTTAAATCAACTCTGCTAAACTCATTAATCTCATCTTTCTCTGCAACAGACTACACCCGCGTTTTACTGCATCCTAAAATAGAAATGTGAAAAAAACTGGGAGGATGTAACTTTACTTAAGAGACTACTCAGTCCATGGGGGAGCAACATCTGACCTGAGTGCAGGTATGCAATTAACCAAAAATGGGCTGGGGATGTGCACAGGGCTTGACACATTTGTTGTGTTAAACAGTCAAATGGGATGTACACGTATCCATTAAATACTGAACAGCTGTTTCTTTTCCCCATAAAGAAAAACATCAGCGCATTCAAGCTGTGAAGAAAATGGCATGTAGGAAAATAACACGAAGATGTGCACAGACATCCCCAATTATATTCTCAAGTATACACACACACACACACACACACACACACACACACACACACACACACACACACACACACACACACACACACACACACACACACCTGTATTTCTAACACAGACAAGAACACATTTTACACCGATTTCATTCACAAATCCAAGTTAAACATGACAAAGTAATCAATCAACAGGATAGCTGTGACAAATATTTTCCATCATACTTTTTGTAATGCTACAGTGCAAACAGTGCAAACAGTGCAGTTGATAGACATAACTTGGTCTTACACACACTTCGCAGCAGATTTTTAGAAAAAGAGCAGTTTCAAGGATGGAGATTTATGAGCTGATTAGAATCAGCAGATGTAGACTTTATAAAAAGCCTACTTTTTATTGAAGTTTGCAACGTCTCATGAAATGAAATCACTTGCAAGGGTTCTACCTGGGTGGATGATGCAAGGGTCACACTCATTGATGGCGTTGCGGCAGCACGGCACCGCATAGCCCACCGGAGTCCCCTGTAGGGGGCATTTACAGCGGATCACATCATACTCGCAGCAGCTTCTGCACATAACGTTCCACTCTGGGCCGGGGCAGTGGTTGTACAAATACCTGTATTCTAAAGAAGACAATACGTTGGGGTCAGCAAACTCAGGCAAACAAACAAGCAGGAAGCATATGTACAGACATAGAGAGGAAGAGGAGTCAAACGTGGAGAAAATATGACAAATGAAGTTGTTGGCCTTGTGAGCACACATTGGTTTTGGTCAGTAGAAGACTGAGCAGCAGTGGAAGGATTCTGGTGAATTCGGTGTTTGTGCGAGCTGCTGCTCCGCACTGGCTCACTAGTTATTTCCACTGCCATATGGATGGAGGGGGGACCGCAAGTCTCCCAGTAGTTAACCTCCTCTGTGTGTTCTCATACCACATTACATCAGACAACATGCCACAGTGGTAAAGTCACTGTCATGGAAAAAAGAATCATATCATTAATCAGAAAGTTATTCTTCTTTGTAAACGTTGTTACCCAATAAATGCAATGTCTGACTGGAAACCAGTGATTCAAGAACCTTTGAGACAGAGTGGTTATAATTATGTAACAGTGGATTTAAAAGCTGAAACGGACAAGTGGAAATTCTCTTGTGGCAGATGTGGACGGAGAACTAACAGAAGCTGCACTTTAAACTTGGCACCACGTTGGTGCAGAGCTTTGTACGTACCCTCCTCCCGGCCCTGCAATCGCTCATTAGCGGTGGTTTGCAGAGAGTCAAGCAGAGAGGAGAAGCGCAGATGTCTTGGAATGCTGTGACTCGTCCCTGCTGTCCATCTACATAAATGATATCATAAATTGTATCTCAGTCCAAAGTACAATCTGGCCTTCTCCTCAGCTATTTCTCCTAGCAGACACTGAGGAATGACAAATGCACTGACATCAATCAAACAGAAAGTAGGTTGTGCAATGCCACAAGTTCAAGTGTAAGGCAAGTTTCTTTAAGGACAGAGTTTGTGCTTTATGAAGCCGTTGCAGTCGTTTTGCTGTTTTATGATTCCTGTCAGTTCCTGGGGTCATTTATTGTTTTGATAACATGGGCTCAGCTGGATTTGTGTATTAACCATAAAATATATTCAGCAAGCGACTGACAGGATGGGGTAAGTCTGCTCTCTTTGTGGCATGGCGTGTGATAGATCTCAGGACTGTGATTTAATGTCACTCAAATGTTTTTGTGGCCAATGGCGCCCGAAGACGCCAGTCCATTACACATTGTCCATGGCGTCACACTAGCTGCCAGTATTCTTGTGGTAAACATGTATGTAAACTTACGACCCCTCAGCTTTCTCTTTCAATCAGAGTTGACATTCTTGTATTGTCTTGTTTTGTTTAGCTCTGTTTGCCTCCCGGAGACAAAAAAAAAAAGAAGAAGCTCATTGTTTCTGTTTTTGAGGATTTCTTTTGACCAAGTGTGAGAACCACAGACATCCATGGCATGGGCATGGTGCAGTGCTGTGAGTCAAATGTACAAATAGGCAATATGACATTGGATCAGCAAGTAAGAACCTATATTTGTATATATATATATATATATATATACATCTAACCAGTCCATGCTTTTATAAGAGTAGTCGACTAGTTTAGTGCTGCACTCCTATTACTACTGTCACACTCACGATGGGCAGTTAAAAAATAAGATCAAAATCAATGAGGCAGAAGCAGAGATATCATTTTCATTTTATTTCCATGCATTCTTCTTCCTTTTCAAACCATGGCGCCTACATTACCCACAAGGCAACTCGACAGCCAACGGCTTTGTTGGAGATTCGGGTGTGATAGCAGCTTCTCCGCGCTGCTCGAGCCACTGGAATCAAGCAGCGATGAGAAGCGGGCAACAGAGGTCTCGTAAGCTCACTTCTTCTTAACTCCACAACCCCAGATTGTTTTCATCTTCAAGCTTGTATTCTCAAATTGCCATTAGGGACATTCTGCTAACTGCTTGATTACAGCAGTCTGTTCAGTGAAGTCCAGGAGTCCATCCAAACTCTGCTCTGCTTTCACTCACATACATTAAAACGCAGTCGGACGGAAGCTGTGACTGACTGTTGTGATTGCAATATGACCCAAATTACATAAGTCAGAGGCTGGGATTTGTCAAACAAGAGAAGATGGACTAAAGCCATTATCGACCGCACTGGCCAATTTTACTAGAAAGTCTTGCAAGCAATGAATAACAGTGCTGGATGATAAAAGTGCTTAAAAGGTGTGATGCCTGCCACACGGGGATGGAGAGATGCTGACTCTCACTGAGGTTTGTACGCTGGCCTGAGAGACTGTGAAAGCTGATTTATGGGACATAAACTTAAAAGGGTCAAAAGACTTTATGAGCTGACCTGGTAATGTCATTACATGGATCACTGCTGTGTGTCTTGTCCTTAGATAGAGCAATTACATCCTGTGGTTGTATCTGCCCCCTCAGTACACTTATAGAGAAGACCCTGATTTACAATAGAATAGATCTTTATGTTTAACTCTGGCTGTGACATGAAATAGCATGTATTTATGAGAGGATTAGTTTCCAGATTCCCACAAGCAGTTTTTTTTTAATGCTCCTTTTTGAGATAAATAAACACAGGCAGCAATCTTTGCAGTGTTTATTCACTGTGAAGGGATTGAGTCAGCTGACCTCCAGCTCTGTTGATAAGGCTGTTGTGTTTTTCCTCTGAACACTCCAAGGTCCCCCACCCCAGTGCTGGACCCATGCTGGAATGCATCTATTTCTCTGGAAGAATATCCCCTCTCCTTAATAGATGTTTACTGATCTACAACACAGTAGATCATTTCTCCATAACTGTGCTTTGGCTTGCGCCCCGGCAATTTGAATACTTGCTGTTCAGCGATAAGCTTACTGCCTCTTAAAAACACATCTGCAAAGGCTTCCAGGTCAACAGCTGCAGGTAACTACAGACTGGACAGTAACCATTTCATGTGGGTTTTTACAGCACTTTAGGAAGGTCTGAACAGGTGTGGAAGTATACACGTATACAGGAGTACAAGCGAGTGGACGTTTGCGGAAGCATTAATACATGCATGAGCTGGCATTCAGTGTTTGGGCTTTAAGCCTATCAAAAGCAATGTCATTTCCTTTTGAAATTGCTTTCGGACACAATGTATGCCTCTGCAAATGTGTGAACAAATGGCATCAACATTATTCCATTTATCATTATGTTACCCGAGCCTGTAATTTAACCCAAGACTGTGATTGTGCTGTGTGCCCCTGGCTAATGTGTATTTAATCACAAACTGGAAGTGTTGACGGCTGTCAGAGAGGTACTGTGACTGGAAGAAATTCATCCGATAACAAAGTTTGCTTCCTTATTGTGCCTCGTGGCTGTATAGCAGCCTTTCCATCCAACCTGTCTGATATAGTGTCTAAATATTTCCCTAACCCCAGACATAACAAGTATTGTGTGATCACAACAGTGATTGGTTGTCCTGCAGCTTCTTCTTGTGTGGGTTGTTTGACTCTTCTGGTCTTATGTAAGTCTCGTATCTACTTTGTTTCCATTCCAGATGTTGAGCTCCTGTGTAGTCCTCAACGTGCATGTCAAGAAGCCTTAGAAATGAAAATAGCCATAACAAAGGCATCACAACAGACGCCCCGCCGCCTGGTGGAGACCTCTGTGTGTCACAGAGCACTCTCACACAATCAGAAGCTCTACAGGCCCAGGTTGTTAGCCAGCATGTCTCAGCTGCTCAACTTTGATGTGGATCCAGACACTGACATCATTATTACCGCGGGCAGAGATGTGGTCACGGAAATTTATGGGCGTCCTGTGACCCTGCATCTGTTTTTTCCGCCCTGCTGGCCCACTAACCTGTGAAGAGCCACAGGAAACCCTGACTCCTGCCAAAGACCAGCTATACAATTTCCACATTATCGTTCAGTTTTTGTTAACCTTAAAATGTATTCTGTCCAAATATGAAGCTCACAGATACACTTAACTGTTTGATAACCCCTGGAAAACCAGCAATACTCATTAATGGATGTACTCAAAATGTGCTGCAGGTGCTAAATTCGACCTAACAAGTGACTCATAAGCCTGCATCAGCTCCGAAACTATGCCATCATTTTCTGAAAGCAACTTATTCTGCAGTCAGCTAAGAGTAAAACAGTATTTGCTGTAGTTTTACATCAGCATAGACTTTAGTCCAGCTCACACTTTACAGCCAAGTGCTGCCTCCAGAGTCTCAGTTGACTTGTATAATTAAGTTTTAATTTGATTTAAAAACTTTCTGTCCGTTACTGTTTAAATGAGATATTCACTGGTTTGTCTTTTTATTGCTCACATCTCGGAAACTGAAATCTTATCACCTTGAGTCTTGTCTCGCTACACACCAGAGCAGCTATTTTTAACTTCTAGCAAAGCTGAAGAGGACAATGTGGAAACGGTTTGAGCAGAGCCCAGAAGATCGGTTCAACATGTCTATGAAACACAGTACAATGCTGTGAAGGTGTCACCTCTGTTGGACATGTAGTATTCTGCAATGTTTACTACATTGTCTTGGCAGATTTGAGATATGCTTATTTGATTTCTTGGCAAATGGGATGAGAAGATTGAAACCACTCTCTTATGTCTGTATGGTAAATCTATTGACGGTAGCTTCAAACCTTTAGCAGTTCATTAGTTTAACTTACTTCAGCACAAAGACTGGAAACAGAGGAAAACAGCCAGCCTGGCTGTGAAGTGACAAAGCGACAGAAAACTGAAGATGAAATATGTGCTGTTTTATATGCCAGATTATTTCTTGCCTGGACGCAGTCACATCCTTTTCTTCCCACTTCCTCTGGAGACTTCAGGGAGATGAATAATCCGGCATAACCCTCCGTAAAAACCCCATACATAGTTACTGTTGGGTTTTTGTACAGATTAAACACATGTATAACGTGTTAATTAGTGATCTTTAGAGAAGCTGGTAGGCGTATTTGGATACTTTTGGACTGAGCCAGACGAGCTGTTTAACCCCGTTTCCAGTCAATTCAATTTAATACAATTAAATAAAGCTAAATTAAGCTAACTGGCTGTAGTTTCATATTTAACAGACATGAGAGTGGTGTCAATCTTCTCATCTAAGTCTTGGCAAGAAATCAAACAGCCACATTTGACAAAATGCTGAACTTTTGCTGTAATGCACTGAAATTACAAAAACATATTTTCTCCCTCATCCCTTGAGGCATAGCAATGCAGACAGTGTCCATTTCATTTGCATAATCCTTGGCACAATGACATTAAATCATACTTTCTCCTTGCCAATATTAAGTGAAGCAAATGTCAAAAAAAGTTCCCTGTGAAGAGAATGACAGGTTACAGTATATATCTGCTGAATAAATTGTTTCCTCCTGACAAAATGGTGCTTATTTTATGCAGCACATGGAAAAATAGTTTTTATAGCAACTGAGAGTGCACGTGCTGTGCATGTATGTGCAAGTGTATAATTCCTTTCGCCCACTGCCCACAGCAGCTGTCTGGTATTTTGAGGTTGGAGTGATTTTGCTATCATGGAACAGGGGAACTCCCAGGGGAGCTGTGCGGGCTTTTGGTATCTGAATGTAGCCCGATCCCAAGCGCCGGTCCCAGTGGTCATCCTGAAGATTTGCTCTAAATAAACTTCCCTCTGCTCGGAAACCACAAACCCAATGAAACATCCTCTCTATAGTTGGTGAGATGGTATGAACACACACCGATTTGTAGGACAAACAAGAGTCTGAGATTTGCACAACTATTTTCATCATTTAGCTCCTCAACATGGAATGAACTCTTGAGTCTGATATGACACACTATTTTTCCAAACGCTCCATCAGAGGCCATGTTTTCCTTCTTGTAACTATATTATGTGCCAAGATTTCACTTTCTCCAATGTAATATCATTTTTACATGTGCTAGCCTTGGTTTTTGTTTCCTACAGAACACTGCCCAGCAGCCCCAACAACTTTCCGGTGGACCTTAGTTAAACACACTATAAGGAAAACATCTCAGGATTCAGGTGGGTGGAAGATTCTAAACAGGAAGCCTTACATAGATCAAACAAATGTCTCCGTAGGGACACCAAAACAAGCACAAATAGACACGCAGACACACACACATATAAATGTCTACAGACATACAGACACAAAGTCAGGATTTGTATGTAAACACCTCTGCTTTGCTTTAAGAAAAGGAAACTATTTTAGATTACTCAACAGAGAAACATCTATCATCAGCTGTTTATGCCCGATTATGAAACAAGCCGTTTGAGATGAGAGTGACTCAGCTGACAACAACATAAGTAGTCAAATCTGCCAGAGAGAACTCTCTTAGTCACTAAAAGCAAACACAGCTGGGCCCTGCCCTTTTCCACAACTCACCAACATTACAAATTGAAGGTATTATTTTACTGCCTGGTAAGCATGCAACAAGGAATCAGGCAGAGGGCAGAGGTTTACTTAGGGGTCTTGGAGACGGCGTATGGTATACACATTACCACAGCCAGCGTGATTGACTCAAACATGACTCATGTCTTCCTGCAGCAGTTGAAATGGGCACTCGGTAAACAGGCAGAGATCATCTCAATCTCAGGGAGAGCACACTTTAGCAGTTAATGTGAAGCTCTCACACAAAAGGAAACAAGTGCCAAGATTCAACACCCCTATTAGGACTCTAGCCGCCTCACTTTACCTCAAGGAATGTGTGGCCACATCCAACTGTGGCTTCTTTTATTCAAGAGCAGAAAAACAATCTCACTCTAATTTGACACAAACAATAACTGCAATGAGTGACAAAAAAACAGTGTGACAATCACAGAGTCCTTTTTTAAGTGGGACAATAAACAAACGCTCACAGGACAATCCCTCACTTAACGCATTTCAGAACAAGAGTTGTAAAGTCAAAGTTTGCACAAACTTGTCAGTGCTTTTTCTCTCTTTTCTTTGCAGCCTCGGTAAAAAGCTGGATTTTACATCACTGTCTCTCTGTGGTTCTTCTGTTACAAGCCTTGCTGAGTGCTGTTATGCTCTTAAAGGATAGAAGTGGAAGAGGGGATGGAGAGAGTTGCTGATGCCGGCTTTTTGAGAACAAAGAACATAAACCAAGAGGCTGTGCCAAATATAGAGGCAAGGAGAGGGAGCAGAGCAATGAAGGTAAAGTCTTTGCCAGTCTCTTACCATGGGGCCACGCTGTCCCTTGAGGTACGAAGATGAAGAAGGAGATGAGGAGGAACCAGCTCTCCTTCCAAGAGATAAAGGTGCTGGTCCAGGGGGTTGTACGGGCTCCCCCGTGGGTTTGCCCCAGCTGCAGTCCCCGTCCCGCAGACAGCATGCTGCAGTCTGGAGCTCTGTTTACTTTCTGAACTCAGCTGACATCACCTTCTCTTGGCCCATCAGTCCTTCCCTCCCCCTCCCTCCATTTCTCTTTCTCTCTCTCTTTCTCTCTCCCTTTCTTTCTCTCTCAGTTTCTCTCACTTCTCTTTGGCTTCAGGTTACAGCCCAGCCTCGCAAGGAGTTCCACTTGCAGTGGTCTCCCAAACACTCCCCTTGCTCCGCTCAGAGGACGACGTCACTGCTCTTGAATGAATGCATGCTCCACCGTTTTGTGTTTAGTGGTTTCACACACACACACCAGTCAGGGAAGCAAATAACAACAAGTTTATGTTGCATTCAGTCAATCTAAAGTATGAACATTATGTTATTTAGAAAAATATGCTTATTTGGTTTCTTGTGAAGAGTCCATTGAGAAGGTTGATCCCACTCTGTACGCTAAATATGAAGCTAGCTTATTTTAGCATAAAGAATGTAAACGGGAGGAAACAGCTAGCCTGGTTCTGTCCAAAGGATAACTAAATATCCATCCATCCATCCATCCATCCATCCATCCATCCATCCATCCATCCATCCATCGTCTACCGCTTATCGCGGCTCTACTCTGAGTCTCTCACGGATGGCTGAGCTTCTCGCCCTATCTCTAAGGGAGACGCCAGCCACCCGCCTGAGAAAACCCATTTCGGCCGATTGTACCCGCGATCTCGTTCTTTCGGTCATGACCCCGCCTTCATGACCATAGGTGAGGGTAGGAACGAAGATCGACCGGTAGATCAAGAGCTTTTCCTTCTGGCTCATCTCTCTTTTCGTCTTTCCGCCCCCCGCTGCTCCGATTCTCCGGCCAATCTCTCGCTGCATCGTCCTCTCACTCGCGAACAAGACCCCGAGGTACTTGAACTCCTTCACTTGGGGTAAGGACTCATTCCCTACCCGGAGTAGGCAATCCACCGGTTTCCTGCTGAGAGCCATGGCCTCAGATTTTGAGGTGCTGATCCTCATCCCAACCGCTGCACACTCGGCTGCGAATCGATCCAGTGACTGTTGAAGGTCACAGACCGATGACGCCTTCAGGACCACATCATCTGCAAAGAGCAGGGATGAGATCCTCAGTCCACCGAATATGCTGACCAGCGACTCTCAATCTCAATTATTAGCACATTATATGGCTTTTGTTTAATCCGTATGAAAAACAAAAAGTAAAAACGAGAATTTGGCGTTTGTTGGATGGTTATGTGCCAGACTATGTCTTGGCTGGGACAGAGCTAGAGTAGCTGTTTCCCCTCATTTCAGTCTTTATGCTAAGCTAAGCTAACCTGCTCCAGCTACATACTTAACACACAGACGGGAGAGTTCTCCAAAAATGCCGAACTATTCCTGCAACAACTGTACGGCAATAAACATAAATGACATTATTGTTTAGAGATGCATTAATAATGTTATCCTGCAAATCAAATGGTTGTGAGAATAAACGTAGATAGTTTTACCCTTCATTACAATCCTGCTTTCAAACGTGAAGATCTAAGACGTAAACAACAGAAAGGTAGCCAGATGTAAACACAGTTGCTAAAGATTTTTTTTTTTTTAACAACGGTTGTTTGTATGATCTCCGGGGTGTGCTTTATTTCAGCTGGATACAGCATCGGAACTAATTAATTTGTTGTTCTTTGCCCACTGGGACTCCAAGCTGGATGCAAGAGCTAACGGGGAATACAGATCAAACAACTCAGAGCCGGAGAATCAAATATCCATAGCAGTTTCCTAAAACAGCAGGATTTAGACCATAGACGGAAGACATGAGCAGAGCTGCAGTCTGTGTATTTGTATTTTAGGGAAATTGAAAAACAGACTGAAATCAAGAAGTTCATGAAGAAAAAAAGAGGAATGAAGACATGGGGATACAGAGGGAGAAAAGAGGCAGGGAAAAGGAAAATCAAGGAAAGGAAATATTGTCCGGCCTCTCTGCTCTTTCACCACCTCTCTACTGTTTGTCCAGATGCTTAATGGTTTATTATGTGAAACCCAAGGCCTTCAGGTTAATGCGGACACTGGCTTTGTACTTTCAGAGAAGCTACATATGCAGTTCACTCTGTCAGCAGAGTAGACTACTGCATACATCTGGGGTTTTTTGTATTACATACATAGCAAAGGAGTTCAATATATTTTTTATTTTACACTTACTTTGTGGTTAAAATGTAATATATCAAATGCGTGTAACTTTATGATGCCCAGAGGTAACTGAGATAATGTTAGACTGTATGTTGTTGGGTGCTTTTGTGGGATTTCTTTCAAAGGTAGAGTTTACAATAACCGAGTACTGGAGGTGAATACAACTTCTAGGAAGCAAACATCACTGTGCTGTGTAATGATATACTGTATCTCCAAAATGTCAACTTTTCATGAACTAAGGAAAACTGCTTGGTGGCTATGCTTTTCTTTCAAATGCTCCAATGGGTTTTAAAAAGGTTTATTTAGACTTTCCACAAAGGAGTACTTACAGGGCTTTTACACCAAACACGCACAAAGAGTACCCGACGTGACTCCGTCATCAACATTTAATTAATGTTGTGATATTGATTGTGTTGTGATTGTTTTGGGTTTTTTTTGTCTGTAACTGTGCTGCTGCCTGTCTTGGCCAGGACTCTCTTGAAAAATAGATTTTTAATCTCAATGAGACCTGCCCTGGTAAAATAAAGGTTATAAATAAATAAATAACATGAGCTGGAAGTTAGGACAGTGATAATGTTACAGAAGACAATGGGAAAGTTACTTTTGTGCATCTCCGAAGTCTCACAGTTCTGCTATTCTATACTCTGATACTACCGGGACTTGAGTAAAGAAAGAAATCTCAAGCATAGCAGAACAATTCAAAATTAATATTGTTATTATTTACATTCTGTTGAAGTCCATAGGATCCTATTTAGCTGATTTGTATGATCGAGTGCTGCTTTTTATTCTGGAATTTACCCTTCACAGACGATGTATCTTCTTTCACTTTTGGTCTGAAATCACTTTTACACGTTGAAAAACCAACATGTAATGTTTAATCTGCATAATCTGTTTCAATGTTTGTCCATGGCTAATCTCAAATACCACCATACCAATCAGCCTGATACTTTGTGTGCTCATATATGACCGTATGCTTAAGCACTTACTGGTTATCAAAACCTTCAGAAAAACACATTGTATTGCTATTGTTTTATACTGTTTTAATGTGACAACACAACAGGTTTACAGTAAATAAAGTACAGTTTGGAATATTGTTTCCTCTGGGGATTAGGAATTGTTCCTCCCTTAGATTTGAACGCCAAGGTAAGACAATTAGGGTTTATATTCATTCAATCAAACATTACAGCTGTGGTCCTTGAGACTAACATCGTCCCTGGAACGAAAATGTGTTCCCTTTCACTTAGCAATTGACAAACTGAACAGAAAGCTGACTACAACTGAGTGTGTCTTCTCATGTCGGCAGGAGGACAACTAGCTAGCTGTTAGCGGAGAGCGTAGCTGTTGTGTGAAACCTGCGAGGGAAACACTAGTTTGATACTCCGGCGGCATAGACAGGAAGCAATTGTGGTTTTGTATTCAATCAAACATTACCGCAGTGGTCGTTGCACCTGGCGTACAAATCTGCACTCTATTGAGTACACTTCTCTAGTCAGTATCTGTTTTTCCCCACTTGACTTTAGGAGTCCACCTTGCCAGACAAACAGAACCCTGCTGATACCTTCATTCATCATTAGTGTATTAAGAGATATTTCCTCATAAGCCACAGATCACGCTGATCCTGGGCTGCATTACAGAAGCTTCACAGTTGGCACCACAGTGACTGTGGTTGGTCAAAGAGAATGGGCCCCCTGCCCACAGTGCACAATACAATCTCATTACCAAGTACATGAAGGAAATGGATGCAGTGGGGTTAAAAGAAATGACCTAGGAGCCATTACACTTAATGACACTGTTGACTACACATTCGTTACAGAAGTTTTTTCAGAGGGTATTAAGTAAGTGCCAGTTCCAAAACGGTGTTTGATCAGATCATTATTTAACTTGTTTGTGCTTAAGGTCCCAGAGTTCACACAGGGTCAGACAAAAGGAAGGTGTCTTGACTATGGAGCCATGTGGTTTTAATATGAAGGAATCTAATCATGGCATCACATTCTTCCCATTTCTATGGTTACAAAGTGGACTCAGTAAACACAAGCCCATTTGTTTCCCCACAACAGTTAATGCTCTCGCTCTATCATGGCACAACCTGCCGTCTCCATTAGATGCGGTGGATGGAAACTAGGCCGAGTGCTTCACAGGTAATATAGATGCCTGCAGCAGCTTTTTAGCAAAGCCGGCCAGCAGAGTGGCATGATGAGGTGCGGGTTAGAAACTTAATAGTGCAGGACTGTGGCAAACTGGAAGTCAAATACGCTTTCTTTTATGTGCTGCCCTCTAAAGAGAACGCTCTAATTATGAAGACAGCTTGTTTTTATGAACTCTTTTAAGGTCAACTATTCTGCACAGCCAGCGTGTTTATGCATAATTATCTGCTGCTAAAGATGTGCAGGGCTGTGTCTGCCATTTCACCTCACCAGTCTTTATCCTTTGTTACACACATGCAGTTAAAGGGGAGGAAGGAACAAAAAGAGGTGATAATGACACAATATTAAGTGACACAATATAAAAGAGAAAAAGAGGCTAAATTAGCCCGAATATACTGGAAGAAGATATCAAGTACACATGTGAATGTGCTTTAGGATAGGTGCCTGAACTTAATGACCCTGTTTACATGAAGCCCATTCCCCTGCATGCATATAATCTTCATCTTGACATTTCATATATGCCTATAGGTTAATCATGCCAGATTAAGTGAGACACAGCGCCTCAAGAATTACATTTCACATCAATGCCACTGCCTATCTGATCCAAGATACTTCAAAGCATTTTTAGTGTATGAAACACATACTATATTTAAGTAATCTTGCCAGAAACTTCTAACATAGTTTTGGCTCACATGTACCGACTCTTTGATTTTAAATCATACTCCAAATAGTCCCTGCCTGGCTTTGATTTACCTCAATCTTTAAATCAGGTCAAAATACATTTACTTTGTATGAAGCTCTATATCTGTCCTGCAGAGTCTCCACCCTGTAAAGATATGCAGCTATAGCTGCCCTGGCTGGAAATGACAAAGACTTGGATTTCACATCCTATTACACGCTGTTAATCCCACAGCAAAAGGTCCATCTGCAGGAGATTGCAACAGCAGGGACCAACATTAAAGTAAAGATCATAATAGCATCCTCAAGGGCGTCTATAGATAGGATGCTA